>NW_027361743.1:11712500-11752500 GCF_039654945.1 Dendrobates tinctorius | reverse complement strand
ATTTCTGACTGCTGTAGCAGCCGCACAGTTCCAGGAGGTCGGATACATTTCCGACTTTGTCCCGCTCATTGAAGTACATTGTCCCGCAATGCAAATACATAGTAATGCGCACCTGCGGGAGAATATAGGAGAGAGTGGGCTCTCTCTATCCCGATGTATGGCGGTTGTTCCTATGGTTCTTTGGCTCGGGTAGGCGACTTAGAAGGTGGTCCCTCTTGTCGTGGAAGTTGCAAAATACGGCCGAGACTGAACTTCCACGGCTCCAGGAGGGACTTTTGCTGGTCGTGCGTCCCAAGTGAGAGAGGCGATCCTGGGGTACCTGAGCCTGACCAGACCCTCCCTCGGTGGTCCCTGGTCTTCTGAAGGGTGATGGCTTTCAGGGGGGCAAATCTGGAGTCCGTGGCCGAGTTTGGGCTCTAGAAGGCGGACGCCCCTTCTGACCATGTCCCCTCAGAGCCGGCTGGATGGTTCATGGTCCGCGGCTTTGTCTGGCGGTCCATGCCCAAGCCGGAGAAGCTATCCTGGGGTACATGAGCTTTGACCAGACCCTCCCTCGGCGGTCCCTGGTTCTCTGGAGGTGATGGCTGTCAGGGGGGCAAATCTGGAGTCCTCGTGGGAAGGAGGGCTCTGGAAGGCGGACGCCCCCTCTGACTATGTCCCCTCAGAGCAGGCTGGATGGTTCATGGTCCGCGGCTTTGTCTGGCGGTCCATGCCCAAGCCGGAGAAGCTATCCTGGGTACCTGAGCTTCGACCAGACCCTCCCTCGGTGGTCCCTGGTTCTCTGGAGGCGATGGCTGTTGTCAGGGGGGGGCAAATCTGGAGTCCTCGTGGGAAGGAGGGCTCTGGAAGGCGGACGCCCCCTCTGACTATGTCCCCTCAGAGCATGCTCGATGGTTCTCAGTCCCTGGCTTTGGCTTTTTGGCCATCCTGGGGTACATTCTTGCCAAAAAAAACGACTAAGTGAAAAAGAACCGGAAAGAGGAATTTTCTAGGTGCCGCATCCGCCCTACAGTGACTTGAGGCCGGGTACAGTTCCGACTTCGTCCCCTTAAAGTGGGGACGTTGTCCCGCAATGCAAATACATAGGAATGCGCACCTCTGGCAGAATATACTTGAGAGAGTGTCGTCTCTCTACCCCGATAGAAAGCAGTTGTTTCTCTGGTTCCCCGACTCGGGTAGGCGACTTGGCATGTGGTCCCTCTCGTCTGGAAGTTGCGCACTCCGGCTGAGACCGAACTTCCACAGCTCCGAGAGGGACTTTTGCCGATCGTGCATCCCAAGTGAGAGAGGCAATGCTGGGGTACCCAAGCCTGACCAGACCCTCCCTCGGCCGTCCCTGGTTCTCTGGAGGTGATGGCTTTCGGGGGGCAAATCTGGAGTCCTCGTCCGAAAGGGGGGGCTCCGGAAGGCGGACGCCCCTCTCGTCCATGTCCTCTCAGAGCGGTCTTATCCTCCGATCGATCTGGCACAGCGCTCCCGGGTGGGGAGGTGGTGCTGCTCGCTCGACCCGGGCTTTGGAGCTCGCGTCGGTTTACGGTGAGCGGTGTCCTTCCTCCTGTACCCCCGGGCTTCCACCACCTATCTTTGGGCGCGCACGCCGGCCGTCACCTCCCGATCGAGGACGGAGGCGGCCGAGCTGTGGGAAGTTTGAATCGCACCGAACGATGAACAGTGGTCTGACGACCCACGCGGGCGAACGGCGGGGCGCCCACCCACCCCGGCGTGGGGGCCAGCCGTCCGAATCGCTCCCTGCGTGGGGAAGCACAGTCTTAGCAAGGGCGGCCCTTTTCGAAGTTCCAGATGCGCAGCCCTGCCCGCGGAGGTCCGTGCCACGCATCGCCTGAAGGGCGGCCTCCGCGGCGGGCACCAGCGAGAGCGGCGGCGGTGGGTGGCGTTTCCACGCCGCTGCCGAGCTCCGCGCCACTAGTCTTTCCCGAGCCCCTACGTTAGTGGGGGGGATGACAGAGCTGTGGAGGCAGGCGAGGGGGGGGGTTCTCACTGCGCGGTGTGCCCCCACCCAACTCGCCATCGCCTTCCGCTCCTCGTACGTCGTCCTCCAAGGCGGCTCGGAAGGGAGAGGGAGAGGGAGAGCGAGAGAGCGAACGCCCCCCGAGCGAGGGGAAGATGGAGAAGGGAGCGATTTGAATGGGGCGAGAGGTGAAGGGAGTACGGCAGAACGCTGCCCTGCGCACCCCCCGTGTTCCCGCCAGGCGGGGGAACAGCCCTGGGAGGAAAAGCCGCTCGGGCATCCCTTTGAGGACGGGCAAGAGCCGGGTGTAGGGACTACGCTGGAGGGCGACGCCGATACGGCCAGGCCGACTACGCCCCGCGCGACCTCTGCGTCGCTGGGGCTTGTGCCGGAGCCGCGGCGGACCCCGACGGCCAAACCCCCTCTCCCAATCCTCGCGCCTGTCCGCTGGTCGGTCGAGGACCCCCCGCGATTGAGGCAGGTCTAAGCCAGACGGTGGCGCCGCAAAGGCCCCCCACGCCCCGGCCCCGCTCCCCAGCGACTCTGTGTGTCGCCCCAGGAGCGTCGGGTCGCGCGGCAGGGCGGCTGCGGTGTCTTCGCAGGCCAGTCACCTTGCCCCTACCCGTGCAAGGGGTGTATTCCAGACGCCTTCTGCTTCGGGCTCTGCACCGTACAGCGAGCTGCTCTTCCGACGCCCCCCGCGCTCCGCTGTGGGCTCCCCCTGCCCCGAGGGTCGGCCCGACGCCCTCCCGGAACCCCGCAGGTACGCCCCTGTGCGATGCCGACGACGACGATATTTCTCCGGGCGCCCCGCTTTCCGCCGAGGGGGTCTCCTCTCTCTCGTCTCTCGGACCTCTCCCTCGCCTCAACGCGGTCCAGTCGTGTTGGGGAGCTACCTGGTTGATCCTGCCAGTAGCATATGCTTGTCTCAAAGATTAAGCCATGCACGTGTAAGTACACACGGATGGTACAGTGAAACTGCGATTGGCTCATTAAATCAGTTATGGTTCCTTTGATCGCTCCAAACCGTTGACTCGGACAACTGTGGTAATTCTAGAGCTAATACATGCAAACGAGCGCTGACCGCCAGGGATGCGTGCATTTATCAGACCAAAACCAATCCGGGGTCCCGGGCGCGGCGTCGGGATGGTCCTCCGCGGCCTCCCCCCTGCCGCGCTCTCCCCGTAAGCGTTGCGACTCTGGATAACCTCGAGCCGATCGCACGTCCCCGTGACGGCGACGATCCATTCGGGTGTCTGCCCTATCAACTTTCGATGGTACTTTCTGTGCCTACCATGGTGACCACGGGTAACGGAGAATCAGGGTTCGATTCCGGAGAGGGAGCCTGAGAAACGGCTACCACATCCAAGGAAGGCAGAAGGCGCGCAAATTACCCACTCCCGACCCGGTGAGGTAGTGACGAAAAATAACAATACAGGACTCTTTCGAGGCTCTGTAATTGGAATGAGTACACTTTAAATCCTTTAACGAGGATCTATTGGAGGGCAAGTCTGGTGCCAGCAGCCGCGGTAATTCCAGCTCCTCCCAGACAGGAAGTGGAGAGGGCGGAGCGCTGCTGCTGCTGCTGGTGGGATCGCTGCTGAGTTCTCCTGGGAAGGGAGGATTTTCTACCTGGACTCTTTCACCTGCCCCCTTCCCAGGCAAGGAGAGACCTCCCTGGGACTGAGCGTCGGGGCTAAGCCCCTGGCTCCCCCCCCGGCAAGCCTGCTGGGGGTGGGGGGCCCAGTTACCATCTACCTACCACCTAGCCAGTCCCAGGGATGGGGAAGAGAAGGACCCAGGGTGGCCGAATGGAAGCTCCAGGGACCAAGCCTCCCGGAGGCAGCGACATGGCGGCCACCCCCCCCGGAGGTGAGGCCTCCACCAGCAGGGGTGCAGCGGGAGCCCCCCCTACCATCTGGGGCTCCAGGATTGCGGGGGAGTCGGCTGCAACCTTCGCCTCCCGCATCCACGCTCACCTCGGCGAATACAAGGAGGCCGGTGGCGACCTGATAAAGCTCCGGGGGGAGCTGCAGGGAGCCCGGGCTATCGCCAAACAACGGCTCCCTGCAGAGCAAAGAACTGGAGTGGCCGCCATGGTGAAGAACCTGATGAGGGAGGTCAAGGCCCTGGAGGAGAGGAGAGCGGCCATCCTGGACGGCAGCGGTCCCTTCCGGGAAAAGCTCTGCAATGATGACCGGTTTAGGGCCCAAACCGGTGGGCCTCCTGGGGGGTCAGGAGACTCTGCCCAGGTGGGGGAGGAGGAGGAAGATGGCGGGTCATCGGCGCCAGCCCCACCTGAAGACCTGGTGTGCAGCAATGGATCCCAGGTAACATATAGCGGGATTGCCCCTGAGCAAGTGGCTCCCCCGCTGGACTCCAGTTACTCGGAGGAAAGTGGGTGCGAGGGGGAGGACGGTGGTGGTAATAGCAGTGAGGGGGGCTGCCTCGTCCTGCAGCAAGTGAGGCAGATCGAGTCCCCAGAGCGGTTTGGCACGCTGCTGTTTGGGGACGAGGTCTGCCCAGAGGACGGGGCAACCGGGAAGAGGAGAAAAAAAAACAAAAAAAAAACTACAGCTAAACCGGCTGAAAAGCTGGTTTTTGCTCCTCTTTCCGGGGCCTCCCTGTCCCGCAGTATGGAACCCGCTGCCCACCCCGGCTCGGGCCCTGTGGTGGGTCCGCAGCGAGGGAGCGGGCAGAGTGATGTGTGCCTGGACTCAGCTGTCATGTCTAGTGGTGGCAGCGGGAGTTCAGGCAGCGACATGGAGGTGGTCGGTGCTGGTGCCAGCGGTGTAAAAGCCGCTGGCGGTACAAGATGTAGTGATGTTCGGGCTCAGTCCCCGGTGGCAGGGGGGGCTGGCCCGGCGTCAGGTACAGCCAGGGCCGCACCTCCGGCGGCGAGTGCTGGGGCTCCTGGGCCCCCCACGAACGGATCTGTTAAATCTGGATCGCCGGTGGGGGTCCAGGGGCCTAAATGGGGCGTACCAACAAGACAGCTCAGGCGGCGCAGGGTGCTGGTAGCCCCCCTATCGGCGCCCGTGGCGAAGGCGGGGTCTCAGGCACGCCGGCCCAGAAATGGGTCCGTGCAGGAGGCTCCGCCACCACTGGGTGACGTGGGGGAGTGGCCGGCCTTGCCCGCCTCGAGCGGTGGGCTCAGAGTGGCGGCGGTAGGGGTCCGTGAGGGGGGCGTGGCCTCCCCGGGTGTCGCCAGGCCTGCAAAGGCTGCGGCATGCGGGGGGGCGTGTCCTCCTCGGCCATAGTCCCGCCCGCTAAGCCCGCGTCACCCGGGGGGGCGTGGCCTCGCAAGGGGCCGCTGCTCCGCCTGTGGTGGCTGTGGCTGGCGGGGGGGCGTGGCCTCGGTGGTCGTAGCTCCGCCCGCTGCGCTGACGGCACCCCGGGGGGGCGGGGCCTCGCAAGAGGTTGCTGCCCGGCCTGGGGGGGCTGCGGCCGGCGGGGGGGGCGTGGCCACGGCGGGCCCGCGGCCCTCTGTCCCACCCACCCTTCCCAGCAAAAGTTCTCAATGCCTTCAACAAACCCCCAATGCTGGTGGGGAGTTGTCGGGGTCCCCGGCCCACCTACCGTCATCTGGGGGTGCGGGGGCTCCGGCGCTTCCAGTGATGCCAGCGGCGGGGGTAAAGAGCGGAGGAGCAGGGCAGGGTGCGGTGCCAGTGGCCGTCCCTGCCCTGAAGAAAGTTACTAATGATGACCAAAGGAAAAAAAAAACCGAGCTGGAGAAGCCAGGAGTTGCTGCTGCTCCCAGACCCAGCAGGAACACTATAGAGGACAAAATGGAGGTCCTTAAAGGGGCAGCGGCACTCCTGGCCAGCGGCACTGGCCAGCAAGTCGGCCCGGAAAAAGAAAGCGCTTCGGGCAGCAGAGGGCCCCCAGCAGGTGGGAGGGAGAATGGCAGGGAAAAAAGAAATAATAATAATGTAAATAATAGTGGAAAAGATAGTGAGTGTGATAGTGAGTATGAGAGCATGAGTGACATTTTTGAGGAAATGTTTGCGGATGTGGATAGGGATATGAGTGATATGGATGAGGGAGTGAGTGGAAGTGTGAATGGGACTGAAAGGAGTGCTAGTGTGAATGTGGGTGTAGGTGCGAGGGTGAGTGCACATAATAAAGGAGTGTCCGGAAGAGTGACTGGAAGAGTGAATGAAGGTGCTGGAGCGAGTGGTGGTGGTAGTGGGGGGAGGGCTGGCCCATCTGCCCCCCCGGCCGCAGGACCCCAACGTAGTTATGCGGGGGCCGCGGCCGGGGGTCGGGGGGGTCCTGGGGGGGTCTCCTCGCCTCCGGGCTCCAGGGACGGCGTTTTGCACCGCCGTTTCCTGGAGGCTCTCAAAAGGGGAGAACGGTCGATTGTAGTAGAGGGGAGGACGGTGGACTTGTCTTTCTGGATAGAGAGACATGGCCTTGCCGCCTTCCAAGAGCAAAGGGAAGGAGGGACTGTTTGGTCTCTCCCTACAGCCGGGCAGGGGCCGCAAAGGAGGAATGTGGTCCGTCTTAGGTGGGGGGGCAATGATGCTTGCCCGCCTAGGAGCAGGGTGGTTGAGCTCCTCCTTAAGATGGGCTTCGGGGCGAACGACATCTTCGCCCTGATACATCCTTCGGCGTCCCGCTTCTTTGACGTCAGTTTCGTGCGGCCAGAGGGGCTTGAGCTCTTCTGGTCGAACTACGAGCTGGTGCGGGAAGAGCCCGGATGGCGAGATTTCTTAGCGCAAGCGGTGTCTCGCCAAAATTCCGTCAAGCGAGTGACCGTGGTGACATGTAACGAGTCTCTCGCAGGCGTGGACATCATGACGTGGCTTTCCCGTTACGGGGAAGTCACTGAAGTCCCCAAAAAAAATCGGGACGAATTCGGCATTTGGTCGGGGGGCTGGACCTTCATGGTTAAGTTGAAGGTTTCCGGCGGCACGGTCACCCACATCCCTTCCTCGGCGTTCCTGGGAAGGGACAGGATCCTGGTCTTCTACCAGGGGCAGCCGAAGGTCTGCCACAAGTGCGGCGACCCCACTCACTTCAGCGCAAGCTGCAAGGTGCAGAAATGTGCCTTGTGTGGTGGGGTGGGTCATCTCGCCGCCTCGTGTAAAGATATTCGCTGTCACCTGTGTGGTGACCTAGGCCACCCTCTTAGCCGCTGCCCTCGCTCCTTCTCCAATGCCGCCACGGGCCCGGTGGGGGGAGACCGTGAGGGAGAAACCCCTGGCGGTGTCCCTGCTGCTGTGGCAGGTGGTGGTGGAGGGGAGGGGGCTAGGGGACCAGTGAGGAAAGGCATTGTCAAGGCAAGGGGCCCCGCGTACCAGCGGCGGCAGGAAAAACGCCATGTAGGCGGGGGGCAGGTGGTGTCCCGGGCAACCGGGTCGATGCCTGCTCCTCCCTCCAAGCCCGTGGCAAGAGCCTCTGAGGTCCTGGGGGAGCGTGCGGTAAGAGAGGAGATCAGGAGGATGGAGAGGGAGGAGAAAGCGGCTGACTCAGACGGGTCCTCTCAGTATGAAAGTGTTGAGGAGGATGTCCAGGGGCAGCCTACAGTACCGGGTGACAGACCCAAGCGTGCCAAGCGCAATAAGAAGGGGAGGAAGAAGACTGTTAAGCCTTCAGAACCTCCCCCACCCCCGACCATCAGGGTGCGTACGGAAGGGCCCGCTGACCCCCCTCTGATTGTTCTCTCCAATCGGTTCAGCGTCCTCGGAGGCTCAGATGATGAGCCGCAAGACGGGGATGCTGGGCCGGGGGTACCACCGGAGAGTCCTTCAGGGGATGGTGGAGTCCGTCCCTCAGGGGGCACTGTTCCTCCTGGGGGGGGACAGACCTGGAACCCGGGGGCGAGGACACCAGGGGAGGGGGGATGGATATGTCTGGGGCATCTTTGAAGAGGAGGATGTCCGACCCCTCCCCAGATGGAGATGATAAGATGGGGAAGAGGCTGGCCGTCCAACTCGATCACCCATGATGGCTGAACTCGCCCCGTTGACGCTGGCGTCTATTAATGTCGCCAGCATAAAGTCAGATGCGGCTCGCTTCACGGCCTACGATTTTTTCTCCCGGATTGAGGCAGAAATTTTATTCTTGCAGGAGACCAGAATAACTGACATGGGGGCCATCCATAAAGCACGAAGGGAGTGGAGGTGCGGGCCCTCATACTGGTCTCTTGCGGCCGAGCCGTATAGCGGGGTGGCGGTCCTTTTTAAAACCGCAGATGTGGAATGCAGACGGGTTACCGAGTTGGAAATGGGGAGGTGCCTGATCCTTGATGTTTTCATGAGGGGACAAGAGCTTCGGCTCATTAACATCTACGGCCCACAGTCAAAGTGGGACCGCAAATGTCTCTTCCTGAGGATCAAGCCCTTTCTTTTTACGAGCCGACAGGTGGTCTTCGGTGGGGACTTCAACACCATTACGAGGTCCCGTGACCGGGGGGGTCCCGGAGATCGCCTGGCTTATGATAGCGTCGCGTTGAACAGCATAGCCAGTGAAGCTCGCCTGGTGGATGTCCACATCCGGCACACCCCAGGTCACGGGGGTTTCACCTATCATAGGGGTAGCAGTAGGTCTAGAATAGACAGGTTTTTTTTAAAGGAGGACGCCATCTTTTCCGCTGTGTCCGCCGTTGAGGTGGAGTTCTCCGACCACTGTCTAATTTTCTTTTCTCTGAATGTTGCAGAGACTCCTCGGATGGGAAGAGGGCTGTGGAAGCTCAATTCGTCCCTGCTGGAAGAAGCGGAGGTGAGACAATCCTTCGAGGATTTTCTTCAGAGCCAGGTACCGCTGTTGGATCTCTGTAGTAGTAAGTCAGAGTGGTGGGAGATCTTCAAAAAGCGGGTGGCAGGTTTCTTCCGCCAGCTCTCGAGCCTCAGGTGCTTGAACAGGCATCGCTTGTACCAGGCCCTGAGGAGGAAACTCGAGCAGCTTGTCTCGACTGGAGGTGACCGCGAGGAAATCTCCAGGGTAAAGTCTTTACTCAAGAGGTGTCAGTATGATAGGCACACATCTTTGGTTTTTGAGAGGGATTTCGGGAAGTACCGCTCGCCCGACCCTTACAGAAACTGCAAGATGTCAGTGAATTGTAAGATGGTGACTGGACTGATTGACAGTACAGGGTCCCTGAACAGATCCAAATCAGGGATCTTGGAGGTGGTCAGATCCTTTTACTCACACCTCTTGGAAAAGAAGGATCTGGATCGGGACAGGATGTCGGCTTTCCTGGCCGAAGCCGTCCCTGAGCCAGGGGGTGATCCCGCTCTTGATGTTTTGGCAGAAGAAATCAGGGAAGAGGAAGTTAGACTGGCCATTGATGGGCTTCGGCCCAAGAAATCGCCAGGTCCGGATGGCTTAACATCCGAGTTTTACAAGACTTTTAGGGACTCCTTGGTCCCCCTCTTGACAGGGGTATTTAATGAGTGTCTTTCCTCGGGCACTCTTCCCGAGTCAATGAGGAAGTCAGCCCTCATTATCCTGTCAAAGGGTAAGGATCCGTCCCGTATCGAGAATTGGCGTCCCATAGCGCTTCTCGATACGGACCGGAGGGTTCTGGCCAAGGTGCTTTTTAATCGGCTGGTGAAATTTGCACCCCGGCTCCTTTCGAGGGCCCAGCACTGCTCTGTTCCAGGCCGCAGTACTTTTAGTGCTGTACTCGGTGTCCGAGAGGCAGTGGAGCGGGGTAGGGCAGGCCACTGGAAGGGGTACTTGCTGTCCTTAGACCTGGCGAAGGCCTTTGACCGGGTCAACCATGAGTACCTCTGGTCCGTCCTTTTGAGGTACGGTCTGCCCGGGAGGTTTGTAAATTGGTTAGAGACCTTATACCAAGGGGCTGAGACTTTTCCGCTGGTGAACGGTTGGTCAGGTCACCCTTTTGAGGTGGGTTCTGGGGTCCGTCAGGGCTGTCCGCTGAGCCCGCTTTTATACGTGTTCGCGATTGATCCCTTCCTGAGGAGGGTCGATCGTGGACCGTTGGCGGGAGTCGGGATGGACCAGGCGGGCTCTGGGTCTTCTCTGAGGGTGGTGGCGTACGCCGACGATGTTTCCCTTTTCGTATCCTCGAGAGGGGAGGCGGACTGGGTTATGTCGGAGGTGGTGCGCTACTCGGAGGCATCCGGATCCATGATCAACCGGGACAAGTGTGAAAGTCTCTGGCTGGGAGGGGGAGATCCTAGTTTTGGTCTCCCGGACACCCTCCCAGAGCCTCAGGCCACCGCCAAAATTTTAGGCATCAGTTTTGGCCCCGGGGACTACCCCCAGCAAAATTGGGAGGGCAGACTGAAGATCGCCGCCCAAAAGGTGGACCAGTGGAAGGGTTGGACTTTAACCCTGAGGGAAAGGGTTGCTCTGGCCAAAGGCTATTTGCTACCTTTGTTAATCTATCTGGGCAGTGTGTGCATCTTGCCAGAGCCCCTCTGGACACGGGTTTACAGCCTGTTCTTCCAACTGTTATGGGGGAACAGGCTCAACCTAATTAAGAGGGAGGTCACATACCGCACGAGGAGACTAGGCGGGTTGGGTATGGTCAACCCAGTGGTGTTCCTGGTAAACACCTTTGTCAAGATTAATATTGCAAACCTCTGGCAAGAGAGGGCTCCTCCGTGGGTAGTCTCCTGTCGGGGTTGGCTTCGGCCTTTCTTCCAGGAATGGGAGACAGGAGGGCGAGTGAAGGACCTGCGTACACCTCATGGGCATCTCCCGGCTTACGCTACCCCGGTTCTGAAGGTGATCCGCCGGTGGGGTCTGGGAATGTGGGAGATCAGGACCATGTCGAGGCAATGCCTTGACAGAAGGGTCCTGATGACCCATTTCCAGAAGCCCCTGGCCCTTAGGGATTGCCCAGGCCGGGATCTGGAGGTCGGGCTGGGGTTGTTAAATTCCAAACGGATCCCCATGAAGTTTTGGGACTTGGCCTGGCGCTGCTTTCACGGGAGACTGTATGTGAGGGACAACCTGAAGTACAGGAACTCTGATGATCGGGGTTGCCCCCGGGAGGAGTGTGGCGACGTGCTGGAAAGCATGGAGCACTTCCTGCTTCATTGTCCCTTTAATACAGAGGTCTACAACAGGGTGGGTGCTTCCATACGCTGGCCGCGGCTGGCGTCCCTCTCCTATGCAGAGTGGGCCTATGGGGCATTCAGAACCCTGGGTGGCCGGGACCCGTGCACTTTATTCCTAGTTAGTGTAGTGGTTAGGTTCTACACTTGGAATGCACGGTGTTTAGTTTCGACGCAGCAGAAATCCCTCCCAAGGGACGAGGTTGTAGGCAACATCTTGGGTGACCTGGTGAAGGTCCGTTCTCTGGAGTTTGAGAGGTTGGGTACGAGGAAGGCCTCTCAACTTTGGAGAGGTCTTTCCTTTTAAGATCGTACTCTAGGGAGAGCTAGGCCCGTGTGAATGAAGTAGGGGCAGCATAAGTTCACCTGGGTGTGATAGGGACAGAAGTAGGGGTAGATAGGGACAGGGAGGGACAGGCACTGAGGGTCAGATAGAGAGTTAGTCATGTTAAGTTAGGTAGAATAGGGATAGAGAGGGTCAGGTAGGGACAGTTTCTTTAGGGACAGTAGTAGGGACAGTTTTTTAGTATTCTTTAGGGACAGGATGAATGCGTTAGTTAGGGAGAGGGCCTCAAGAACTCCCTTCCTGGTGGTGGGCTGGTGCATGTCACAGTAGCCTTTTGTTTTGAAGCTATTTCAAATGGATATTGGGCTTGCAGGCACTGAACTTGGGTCTGCAAGGGTAAAGTAAGGTGTTAATGAGTGTTAATGTTAATAAAGATATGGTAGTTATGTGAAGGTTTGTATATACTTGTATATATTTGTGTGTTGTATCTGTACTTAGAAAAGTCGTTATCACAGTAGTGTGCTATTTTATTTAGTTAGGAGTGAATGGGGGGGTACAGTGAGGTTGGGAGGGGGGTGAATGGGGCGTGAAAGGGAAGGAAACAAGACTTCTCAAGGAAGATGGACAATCCGTGGAAAAGTAAAAGAAGTATGGACCACGTGGAAGAAAGTTAAAGGTGCTGGTTGGGGTTTTCTTTTATTCTGGGGGCATAAACTGTTGTTTCCGGAAATAGAGGTGATAGGCCATGAACGTTGATGGACCTGAGGTGAGGTGGTGGGTATAATAATAATTAAAAAAAAAAAAAAAAAAAAATTTCTTGTGTGGTATAGTATAAGGATGTGATATTTTTTCGGCCAAAAGTGGCTAAAGGTTATGTTAAGGCGGTGGGCCAGACAATTTTGTTCTCTTTTTTTTATATATATAAGTATGCATGGGAGTATGATTGAAGAAGTGAGTGGTGTGTGTGTGTAAACGGATGGTTTTTTTTGTTTTTCATGTTTTTTTTTGAGTAGGTTCCTGCTGGGGGTCCCAAGCTGCAAAGCTTGGACGAAGAACTATGATGAAGACATGGACCCTTTTTTGCGGCGCAAGCTTTGGTTTTTATCTTATGGTTAATTTTGAGTTTTTGTACGATGTTTCTGTTCTGGAATGTATGTTTGTTTGTGTTTTGTATTTTTATAAATAAAAAGAGATCCAGCTCCTCCCAGACAGGAAGTGGAGAGGGCGGAGCGCTGCTGCTGGTGGGAGCTGTGTGGGAAAGGACTGCTGCTAATCTCCTGGGAAGGGAGGATTTTCTACCTGGACTCTGTTACCTGCCCCCTTCCCAGGCAAGGAGAGACTTCCCTGGGACTGAGCTTCGGGGCTGGGCCCCTGGCTCCCACCCTCCGGCAAGCCTGCTGGGGGTGGGGGGCCCTTTTACCATCTGTGTACCATCCAGCCAGTCCCAGGGATGGGAAGAAGGAGAAGCCAGGGAGGCCGCAAGGAGGCTCCAGGGACCGAGTCTCCCGGAGGCAGCGTCATGGCGGACCCCCCCCCCGGAGGTAAGGCCTCAGCCAGCAGGGGTGCAGCGGGAGTCCCCAATACCATCTGGGGCTCCAGGGTTGCGGGAGAGCCGGCCACAACCTATGCCTCCCGCATCCACGCTCACCTCAGGGAGTATGAGGAGGCCGGTAGTGATCTGGTAAAACTCCGGGGGGAGCTGCAGGGAGTCCGGGTCATCTCAAAAAATCGGCTCCCTGCAGAGCAGAGAACCGGAGTGGCCGCCATGATAGTGAACCTGAAGAGGGAGATCAAGGCCCTGGAGACGAGGAGAGCGGCTATCCTGGACGGCAGCGGTCCCTTCCAGGAGAAGCTTGTGAACGACGACCGGTTTAGGGCCCAAACCGGTGGGTCTCCTGGGGGGTCAGTAGGCTCTGCCCAGGTGGAGGAGGAGGAGGAAGATGGCGGACCATCGGCGCCAGCCCCACCTGAAGACCTGGTGAGCAACATCGGATCCCAGGTAACATGCAGCGGGATTGCCCCTGAGCAAGTGGCTCCCCCGCTGGACTCCAGTTACTCGGAGGAAAGTGGGTGCGAGGGGGAGGAAGGCGGTAGTGGTGGTAGTAGTGAGGGGGGCTGCCTCGTCCTGCAGCAAGTGAGGCAGATCGAGTCCCCGGCGCGGTTTGGCACGCTGCTGTTTGGGGACGAGATCTGCCCAGAGGACGGGGCAACTGGGAAGAGGAGAAAAAAAAACAAAAAAAAAAACACCTCAATGCTGGCTGAAAAGCTGGTGTTTGCTCCTCTTCCCGGGGCCTCCCTGTCCCGTTGTATGGAACCCGCTGCCCACCCCGGCTCGGGCCCTGTGGTGGGTCCGCAGCAAGGGAGCGGGCAGAGTGATGTATGCCTGGACTTAGCTGTCGCACCTAGTGGTGGCAGTGGGAGTTCAGGCAGCGACATGGAGGTCGGTGCTGGTGCCAGCGGTGTAAAAGCCGCTGGCGGTATGTGTAGTGGTGATGTCCGGGCTCAGTCCCCGGTGGCAGGGGGGGCTGGCCCGGCGCCAGGTACAGCCAGGGCCGCACCTCCGGCGGCGAGTGCTGGGGCTTCTGGGCCCCCCACGTACGGATCCGTTAAGTCTGGATCGCTTATGGGGGTCCAGAAGCCTAAAAAGGGAGAGCAGACAGTAAAATCCCAGCTCAGGCGGTGTAAGGTGCTGGTAGCTCCCCTGTCGGCGCCCGTGGTGAGAGCGGGGTCTCCTGCACGTCGACCCAAAAAGGGATCCGTGCGGGGGGCTCCGCCACCACTGGGTGACATGGGGGAGTGGCCGGCCTTGCCCGCCCTGAGCGGTGGGCGCAGAGTGGCAGCGGTGGACTGTGAGGGGGGCGTAGCCTCCCCGAGTGTTGCCCGGCCTGCAGAGGCTGCGGCATGCGGGGGGAGCGTGTCCTCCTCGGCCATAGTCCCGCCCGCTAAGCCCGCATCACCCGGGGGGGCGTGGCCTCGCAAGGGGCCGCTGCTCTGCCTGTGGTGGCTGTGGCTGGCGGAGGGGGCGTGGCCTCGGCGGTCGCGGCTCCGCCCACTGCGCTGACGTCACCCAGGGGGCGGGGCCTCGCAAGAGGTCGCTGCCCAACCTGGTGGGGCTGCAGCCGGTGGGGGGGCGTGGCCACGGCGTGCCCGAGGCCCTCTGTCCCACCCACCCTTCCCAGCAACATGCAGTTAACCCCCAAAGCTGGTGGGGAGTTGTCGGGGTCCCCGGCCCACCTACCGTCATCTGGGGGTGCGGGGGCTCCGGCGCTTCCTGTGGTGCCAGCTGCTGGGGTGGAGAGAGAAGGAGCAGGGCATGGAGCGGTGCCAGAGGCCGTCCCTGCCCGAAATGATAATGATGACGGAGGAGAAAAAAAAATGACTCAGGTTCAGGAGCTGCTGCTGCTCCCAGCCCAAGCCAGGACAAGAACACACTGAGCCTCCAGTACATGGAGGCTCTTAAAGGAGCAGCGGCACTCCTGGCCAACAGACTGAATACACAGAGCAGCCAGGTGAGAGGGCCCCCAGCAGGCGGGGAGGGGAAGGGCATTGTAAATAATGTAAATAATGGTAAAGGTGGAAATGTAAATAGTGGTAATGTAAATAGTGATAGTAAAGTTAATAATGGTGTCACGGGTGCAAGCGTGAGTGAGAGCGAGTATGAAAGTGACATTTTTGAGGAGTTGTTTGCAGATGTGAGTGGAGATGTGAGTGAAATGGATGAGGGAGTGAGTGCGGGTGTGAATGAGTCTGATAGTGCTGGGGTGAATGCTGGAGCGAATGTCAGGGTGAATGCCAGGGTGAATGCCAACAATAAAGGAGCGAATGGGAGAGTGGCTGGGAGGGTGAATGAGGGTTCAAGCACGAGTGGTGGTAGTGGTGGGAGGGCTGGCCCGTCTGCCCCCCCAGCCGCGAGGCCCCAACGTAGTTATGCGGGGGCCGCGGCTGGGGGTCGGGGTGGTCCTCAGGGTGGTTCTGGGGGGGTCTCCTCGCCTCCGGGCTCCAGGGACGGCGTTTTGCACCGCTGTTTCCTGGAGGCTCTCAAAAAAGGGGAACGATCGATAATCGTAGAGGGGAGGTCGGTGGACCTGTCTTTCTGGATAGAGAGACATGGCCTGGCCGCCTTCCAAAATCAAAGGGAGGGAGGGACTGTTTGGTCTCTCCCCACAGCCGGGCAAGGGCCGCCAAGAAGGAATGTGGTCCGTCTTAGGTGGGGGGGCAATGATGCGTGCCCGCCTAGGAGTAGGGTAGTGGAGCTCCTCCTTAAGATGGGCTTCGGGGCGAATGACATCTTTGCCCTCATACATCCTTCGGCGTCCCGCTTCTTCGACGTCAGTTTCGTGCGGCCAGAGGGGCTTGAGCTCTTCTGGTCAAATTACGAGCTGGTGCGAGAAGAGCCCGGATGGCGAGACTTCGTTGCACAAGCGGTGTCTCGCCAAAACTCCGTCAAGCGAGTGACCGTGGTTACGTGTAACGAGTCACTCGCCGGCGTGGACATAATGACGTGGCTTTCCCGTTATGGGGAGGTCACCGAGGTCCCCAAAAAAAAATCGGGACGAGTTCGGCATTTGGTCGGGGGGCTGGACCTTCATGGTTAAGTTGAAGGTTTCCGGCGGCACAGTCACCCACATCCCTTCCTCGGCGTTCCTGGGAAGGGACAGGATCCTGGTCTTCTACCAGGGGCAGCCGAAGGTCTGCCACAAGTGCGGCGACCCCACTCACTTCAGCGCAAGCTGCAGGGTACAGAAATGTGCCTTGTGTGGTGGGGTGGGTCATCTCGCCGCCTTGTGTAAGGACATTCGCTGTCACCTGTGTGGTGATCTAGGTCACCCTCTCAGTCGCTGCCCTCGCTCCTTCTCCAATGCCGCTGCAGGCCCGGCGGGGGGACACCGTGAGGGAGAAACCCCTGGCGGTGTTCCGGCTGCTGTGGCAGGTGGTGGCGGAGGGGAGGTGGCTGAGGGACCAGTGAGGAAGGGCAAAGCTGCTAAGAGGGGCCCCGCATATGAGCGGAGGCAGGCAAAACGCCAGGAGGACAGGGGGCGGGTGGAGACTCGGGCAACCGGGTCAATGCCTGCTCCTCCCTCCAGGCCCGCGGCAAAAGCCTCTGAGGTCCTGAGGGAGAGCGAGGTGAGAGAGGAGATCAGGAGGATGGAGAGGGAGGATAAAGCGGCTGACTCTGACGGATCCTCACAGTATGAAAGTGTTGATGAGGAGGTCCAGAGGCAGCCTACATCAGGTGGCAGGAACAAGCGTAAGGCCAACCATAAATCGGGGAGGAAGAAGGCTGGCAAGCCCTCAAAATCTCCCCCGCCCCCGACCATCAGAGTGCATACGGAAGGGCCCGCTGACCCCCCTCTGATCAGTCTCTCCAACCGGTTCAGCGTCCTCGGAGGCTCAGATGATGAGCCGCAAGACGGGGATGCTGGGCCGGAGGTACCACCGGAGAGTCCTTCAGGGGATGGTGGAGTCCGTCCTTCAGGGGGCACTGTTCCTCCTGAGGGGGGACAGACCTGGAACCCGGGGGCGAGGATACCGGGAGGGGTGGGATGGACACATCGGGGGCTTCCCTAAAAAGGAAGGTGTCCGACCTCTCCCCAGGTGAAGGTGATAGCGGGGTGGGTAAGAAATTGGCCATCCAACTCGATCACCCATGATGGCTGAACTCGCCCCGTTGACGCTGGCGTCCATTAATGTCGCTAGCATAAAGTCAGATGCGGCTTGCTTCACGGCCTTTGATTTTTTCTCCCGGATTGAGGCAGAAATTTTATTTTTGCAGGAGACCAGACTAACGGACATGGGGGCCATCCATAAAGCACGGAGTGAGTGGAGGTGCGGGCCCTCATACTGGTCTCTTGCGGCCGAGCCGTATAGCGGGGTGGCGGTCCTTTTTAAGACCGCGGATGTGGAATGCAGACGGGTTACCGAGTTGGAAATGGGGAGGTGCCTGATCCTTGATGTCTTCATGAGGGGACAAGAGCTTCGGCTCATAAACATCTACGGCCCACAGTCAAAGTGGGACCGCAAATGTCTCTTCCTGAGGATCAAGCCCTTTCTTTTTACGAGCCGGCAGGTGGTCTTCGGTGGGGACTTCAATACCATTACGAGGTCCCGTGACCGGGGGGGTCCCGGAGATCGCCTGGCTTATGACAGCGTCGCGTTAAATAGCATAGCCAGTGAAGCTCGCCTGGTGGATGTCCACATCCGGCACACCCCAGGTCACGGGGGTTTCACCTATCATAGGGGTAGCAGCAGGTCTAGAATAGACAGGTTTTTTTTGAAGGAGGACGCCATCTTTTCTGCCGTGTCCGCCGTTGAGGTGGAGTTCTCCGATCACTGTCTAATTTTCTTTTCTCTGAATGTTGCAGAGACTCCTCGGATGGGAAGAGGGCTGTGGAAGCTCAATTCGTCCCTGCTGGAAGAAGCGGAGGTGAGACAATCCTTTGAGGACTTTCTTCAGAGCCAGGTACCGCTGTTGGATCTCTGTAGTAGTAAGTCAGAGTGGTGGGAGATCTTCAAGAAGCGGGTGGCAGGATTCTTCCGCCAGCTCTCGAGCCTCAGGTGTCTGAACAGGCATCGCTTGTACCAGGCCCTGGGGAGGAAACTCGAGCAGCTTGTCTCGACTGGAGGTGACCGTGAGGAAATCTCCAGGGTGAAATCTTTGCTCAAGAGGTGTCAGTACGATAGGCACACATCTTTGGTTTTTGAGAGGTACTTCGGGAAGTACCGCTCGCCCGACCCTTACAGAAACTGTAAGATATCAGTGAATTGTAAGATGGTGACAGGACTGATCGATAGTACAGGGTCCCTGAACAGATCCAAATCAGGGATCCTGGAGGTGGTCAGATCCTTCTACTCTCACCTCTTGGAAAAGAAGGAGCTGGATCGGGACAGGGTATCGGCTTTCCTGGCTGAAGCCGTCCCTGAGCCAGGGGGTGATCCCTCTCTTAATGTTTTGGCAGAAGAAATCAGGGAAGAGGAAGTTAGACTGGCCATTGATGGGCTCCGGCCCAAGAAATCGCCAGGTCCGGATGGCTTAACATCCGAGTTTTACAAGACTTTTAGGGACTCCTTGGTCCCCCTCTTGACAGGGGTATTTAATGAGTGTCTTTCCTCGGGCACTCTTCCCGAGTCAATGAGGAAGTCGGCCCTCATTATTCTGTCAAAGGGTAAGGATCCGTCCCGTATCGAGAATTGGCGTCCCATAGCGCTTCTCGATACGGACCGGAAGGTTCTGGCCAAGGTGCTGTTTAATCGGCTGGTGAAATTTGCACCCCGGCTCCTTTCGGGGGCCCAGCACTGCTCTGTTCCAGGCCGCAGTACTTTTAGTGCTGTACTCGGTGTCCGAGAGGCAGTGGAGCAGGGTAGGGCAGGCCACTGGAAGGGGTATTTGCTGTCCTTAGACCAGGCGAAGGCCTTTGATCGGGTCAACCACGAGTACCTCTGGTCCGTCCTTTTGAGGTATGGTCTGCCCGGGAGGTTTGTAAATTGGTTAGAGACCTTATACCAAGGGGCTGAGACTTTTCCGCTGGTGAACGGTTGGTCAGGTCGCCCTTTTGAGGTGGGTTCTGGGGTCCGTCAGGGCTGTCCGCTGAGCCCGCTTTTATACGTGTTCGCGATTGATCCCTTCCTGAGGAGGGTCGATCGTGGACCGTTGGCGGGAGTCGGGATGGACCAGGCGGGCTCTGGGTCCTCTCTGAGGGTGGTGGCGTACGCCGATGATGTTTCCCTTTTCGTATCCTCGAGAGGGGAGGCGGACTGGGTTATGTCGGAGGTGGTACGCTACTCGGAGGCATCCGGATCCATGATCAACCGGGACAAGTGCGAAAGTCTCTGGCTGGGAGGGGGAGATCCTAGTTTTGGTCTCCCGGACACCCTTCCAGGGCCCCAGGCCACCGCCAGAATCCTAGGCATCGATTTCGGCCCCGGGGACTACCCCCAGCAAAATTGGGAGGGCAGACTGAAGATCGCCGCCCAAAAGGTGGACCAGTGGAAGGGTTGGACTTTAACCCTGAGGGAAAGGGTTGCTCTGGCCAAAGGCTACTTGCTACCTTTGTTAATATACCTGGGCAGCATCTGCATCTTGCCAGAACCCCTCTGGACACGGGTCTACAGCCTGTTCTTCCAACTGTTATGGGGGAACAGGCTCAACCTAATTAAGAGGGAGGTCACATACCGCACGAGGAGACTAGGCGGGTTGGGTATGGTCAACCCAGTGGTGTTCTTAGTGAACACCTTTGTTAAGATTAATGTAGCAAACCTCTGGCAAGAGAGGGCTCCTCCGTGGGTAGTCTCCTGTCAGGGTTGGCTTTGGCCCTTCTTCCAGGAATGGGAGACAGGAGGGCGAGTGAAGGACCTGCGTACACCTCATGGGCATCTCCCGGCTTACGCTAGCCCGGTTCTGAAGGTGATCCGCCGGTGGGGTCTGGGAATGTGGGAGATCAGGACCATGTCGAGGCAATGCCTTGACAGAAGGGTCCTGATGACCCATTTCCAGAAGCCCCTGGCCCTTAGGGATTGCCCAGGCCGGGATCTGGAGGTCGGGCTGGGGTTGTTAAATTCCAAACGGATCCCCATGAAGTTTTGGGACTTGGCCTGGCGCTGCTTTCACGGGAGACTGTATGTAAGGGACAACCTGAAGTACAGGAACTCTGATGATCGGGGTTGTCCCCGGGAGGAGTGTGGCGACGTGCTGGAAAGCATGGAGCACTTCCTGCTTCATTGTCCCTTTAATGCAGAGGTTTACAACAGGGTGGGTGCTTCCATACGCTGGCCGCGGCTGGCGTCCCTCTCCTACGCTGAGTGGGCCTATGGGGCATTCAGAACCCTGGGTGGCCGGGACCCGTGCACTTTATTCCTAGTCAGTGTAGTGGTTAGGTTCTACACTTGGAATGCACGGTGTTTAGTCTCGACGCAGCAGAAATCCCTCCCAAGGGACGAGGTCGTAGGCAACATTTTGGGTGACCTGGTGAAGGTCCGTTCTCTGGAGTTTGAGAGGTTGGGTACGAGGAAGGCCTCTCAACTTTGGAGAGGTCTTTCCTTTTAAGGTCGTACTCCAGGGAGAGCTAGGCCCGTGTGAATGAAGTAGGGACAGCATAAGTCTCACCTGGGTGTGTAAGGGACAGAAGTAGGGGCAGGTAGGGACAGGGAGAGACAGGCACTGAGGGACAGATAGAGAGTTAGAATGTTAAGTTAGGTAGCATAGGGGCAGAGAGGGACAGGTAGGGATAGTTTCTTTAGGGACAGAAGTAGGGACAGTCTTTAGTTTCTTTGAGGGACAGGGTGAGTGTGTTAGTTAGGGATGGGGCCTCGAGAACTCCCTTCCTGGTGGTGGGCTATTGCATGTCACTGTAGAATTTTTGTTTTGGATACGTTGAATTAATGGATATTGGGTTTGCAGGCACCGATCCTGGGTCTGCAAAGAAGGCAAGAAGGTTGTGTTGGAAAATAAAGTATAAGGCTATGTTGGTATATGAAGGTGATGTTGATGCTTGTACATAATTTGGAAGGTTTTTGGTTACTATGTAAAGTGTGTATATACTTTCTTTATTAGTTAGAAGTATGCATGGGAGGGTGTAGTGAGGTTGGGAGGGGGGTGAATGGGGCGTGAAAGGGATGGAAAAGAAGACTTTCAAGAAAGGGACAAATCGTGGAAAAAGAGCAAAGAAAGAAAATAAAGATGGACCACGTGGAAGGAAATTAAAGTAAAGATTTGGGATTTGGGTGCTGGGTGAGGGTTTTTTTTCCCGGGAACATAAACTGTTGTTCTACGGGTTAGAAGTGATAGGCCATGAACATTGATGGACCTGAGGTGCGGTGGGGGAAAAAAAAATGTTCAAAAAAAAAAAAAAAAAAAATTTCAAAAAAAAAAAAAATTTTTTCGGGTGTAGGTTTTTGCCAAAGGCAAGGCTAATTTTCTTATAAGGCAGAATGGGCCAGGATATGGTTTCTCTTTTATTGTATATAATGTATATAGTTAGGGTATGCATGAGGGAAAAATGGGGTGTGAAGGAGGATGAAAGAGTGTGTGTGGGGTGAATGCGTCATGCTAAGGGTTTTTCTTAAGTTTGTATATGTATAGGTATAGTGGGATCCTGCGGGGGCCCTTTAGGCTGAAAAGTCTGGCTCACTTTTCTGAGAAGGAAAACGTTTATTGCGGGTTTTTGCACAAAATGAATGTCTGGAATGTGGTATTGTTTGGTTTGTTATGTATTGTCTAGTTTGTCATGTAGTGTATTGTGTTATGTATTGTATTGTGGTTTCTATTTTTTCTAATAAAAAAAGAGTTCCAGCTCCTCCCAGACAGGAAGTGGAGAGGGCGGAGCGCTGCTGCTGGTGGGATCGCTGCTGAGTTCTCCTGGGAAGGGAGGTTTTTCCATCTGGACTGTTTCACCTGCCCCCTTCCCAGGCAAGGAGAGACCTCCCTGGGACTGAGCGTCGGGGCTGAGCCCCTGGCTCCCCCCCGGCAAGCCTGCTGGGGGTGGGGGGCCCTGTTACCACCTACAATCCACCTAGCCAGTCCCAGGGATGGGGAAAAATCGAAGAAGCCAGGAGGGCCGCAAGGCTCCAGGGACCGAGACCCTCAAGGGGGTTGCCGTGGCAGGCCCCCCCCCTGGAGGCATGGCCTCCAGTAGCAGAGGT
This sequence comes from Dendrobates tinctorius, assembly GCF_039654945.1. Classification (NCBI taxonomy): domain Eukaryota; kingdom Metazoa; phylum Chordata; class Amphibia; order Anura; family Dendrobatidae; genus Dendrobates; species Dendrobates tinctorius. The sequence goes on along the minus strand of NW_027361743.1, from coordinate 11,730,575 downwards.
GCGGCAGGAGCCCCCCCTACCATCTGGGGCTCCAAAGCTGCGGGAGAGCTGGCCTCAGTCTATGCCTCCCGCATCCATGCCCACCTCTGTGAATATGAGGAGGCAGGAAAAGATCTTGGGAAACTCCGGGGGGAGCTGCAGGGAGCCCGGGCTATCGCCAAACAACGGCTCCCTGCAGAGCAAAGAACTGGAGTGGCCGCCATGGTGAGGAACCTGATGAGAGAGGTCAAGGCCCTGGAGGAGAGGAGAGCGGCCATCCTGGACGGCAGCGGTCCCTTCCGGGAGAAATTGCTGAATGATTACCGGTTTAGGGCCATGACCGGTGGGTCTCCTGGGGGGTCAGGAGGCTCTGCCCAGGTGGAGGAGAGCGAGGAGGAAGAGGAGAAAGGAGCCCATGCTACACCCGGGCCGCCTCCACCTGAAGACCTGGCAGGTAAGAGCAGCGTGAGCCAGGTAATGTACAGTGGGATACCCCCGGAGCAAGTGGCCCTCCCGCAGAGCTCCAGTGACACGGAGGGATGCGGGAGTGAGGAAGGGGAGGATGGTGATAGCACCCAGGGGGGCTGCCTCATCCTCCAGCAAGTGCGGCAGGTGGAATCCCCAGCCCGGTTTGGCACACTGCGGTTTGGGGATGAAACCTGCCCGGAGGATGAGGTAACCGGGAGGGGGAAAAGCAAGCGCAAACCCCCAGCTGAGGTCACAGTGGATAGACTGGTATATGTCCCCCTTTCCGGGGCCTCCATGTCCCACTGTACGCAACCCGCTGCCCACCCCGGCTCGGGCCCTGTGGTGGGTCCGCAGCAAGGGAGCGGGGAGATAAGCAAAAGCTGTTGTGACCTGGCTGTCACGCCAGGTGACAGGTCAGACCAGGACAGCGACATGGAGGTCGGTGCTGGTATGGGTAGTGAGGGTGCCCAGGCTCAGTCCCCGGTGGCAGGGGGGGCTGGCCGGGCGCCCAAAGTCGTTACAGCCAGGGCCGCGCCTCCGGCGGCGAGTGCTGGGGCTTCTGGGCCCCCCACAAACGGATCCGTTAAATCTGGATCGCTGGTGGGGGTCCAGAGGCCTAAAAAGGGCGTACCATCTACACGGCTCAGGCGGTGCAAGGTGCTGGTAGCCCCCCTATCGGCGCCCGTGGCGAAGGTGGGGTCTCAGGCACGCCGACCCAGAAATGGGTCCGTGCAGGAGGCTCTGCCACCACTGGGCGACATGGGGGAGTGGCCGGCCTTGCCCGCCTCGAGCGGTGGGCACAGAGTGGCGGCGGTAGGGGTCCGTGAGGGGGGCGTGGCCTCCCCAAGTGTCGCCCGGCCTGCAAAGGCTGCGGCATGCGGGGGGGGCGTGTCCTCCTCGGCCATGGTCCCGCCCGCTAAGCCCGCGTCACCCGGGGGGCGTGGCCTCGCAAGGGGCCGCTGCTCCGCCTGTGGTGGCTGTGGCTGGCGGGGGGGCGTGGCCTCGGCGGTCGCGGCTCCGCCCGCTGCGCTGACGTCACCCCGGGGGGGCGGGGCCTCGCAAGAGGTTGCTGCCCGGCCTGGGGGGGCTGCGGCCGGCGGGGGGGCGTGGCCACGGCGGGCCCGCGGCCCTCTGTCCCACCCACCCTTCCCAGCAAAAGTATTCAATGCATTCAACAAACCCCCAATGCTGGTGGGGAGTTGTCGGGGTCCCCGGCCCACCTACCGTCATCTGGGGGTGCGGGGGCTCCGGCGCTTCCAGTGGTGCCAGCGGCGGGGGTGAAGAGTGGAGGAGCAGGGCAGGGTGCGGTGCCAGTGGCCGTCCCTGCCCTGAGGAAAGAAAATAATGATGATGACAGGAAGGAAAAAAAAACAGAGCTGGAGAAGCCAGGAGCTGCTGCTGCTCCCAGACCCAGGAGGAACACCATGGAGGACAAAATGGAGGTCCTTAAAGGGGCAGCGGCACTCCTGGCCAGCGGCACTGGCCAGCAAGTCAGCCAGGACGCTCCAGGCAGCAGAGGGCCCCCAGCAGGTGGGAGGGAGAATGGCAGGGGAAAAGGTGATGGGTTTTCAAATGTAAATAATAGTAATGGAAATAATAGTGTAAATGTAAATAATAGTGAAAATATAAATTGTGAGGAGGCCGTGGGTAATAGTGAGTGTGATAGTGAGTATGAGAGCATGAGTGACATTTTTGAGGAAATGTTTGCGGATGTGGATAGGGATATGAGTGATATGGATGAGGGAGTGAGTGGAGGTGTGAATGGGACTGAAAGGAGTGCTAGTGTGAATGTGGGTGTAAGTGCGGGGGTGAGTGCACATAATAAAAGAGTGACCGGGAGAGTGACTGGGAGAATGGCTGGGAGAGTGAATGAAGGTGCTGGAGCGAGTGGTGGTGGTAGTGGGGGGAGGGCTGGCCCATCTGCCCCCCCGGCCGCAAGGCCCCAACGTAGTTATGCGGGGGCCGCGACCGGGGGTCGGGGGGGTCCTGGGGGGGTCTCCTCGCCTCCGTGCTCCAGGGACGGCGTTTTGCACCGCCGTTTCCTGGAGGCTCTCAAAAGGGGAGAGCGGTCGATCGTGGTAGAGGGGAGGACGGTGGACTTGTCTTTCTGGATAGAGAGACATGGCCTTGCCGCCTTCCAAGAGCAAAGGGAGGGAGGGACTGTTTGGTCTCTCCCTACAGCCGGGCAGGGGCCGCAAAGGAGGAATGTGGTCCGTCTTAGGTGGGGGGGCAATGATGCTTGCCCGCCTAGGAGCAGGGTGGTTGAGCTCCTCCTTAAGATGGGCTTCGGGGCGAACGACATCTTCGCCCTGATACATCCTTCGGCGTCCCGCTTCTTTGACGTCAGTTTCGTGCGGCCAGAGGGGCTTGAGCTCTTCTGGTCGAACTACGAGCTGGTGCGGGAAGAGCCCGGATGGCGAGATTTCTTAGCGCAAGCGGTGTCTCGCCAAAATTCCGTCAAGCGAGTGACCGTGGTTACATGTAACGAGTCTCTCGCAGGCGTGGACATCATGACGTGGCTTTCCCGTTACGGGGAAGTCACTGAAGTCCCCAAAAAAAATCGGGACGAGTTCGGCATTTGGTCGGGGGGCTGGACCTTCATGGTTAAGTTGAAGGTTTCCGGCGGCACGGTCACCCACATCCCTTCCTCGGCGTTCCTGGGAAGGGACAGGATCCTGGTCTTCTACCAGGGGCAGCCGAAGGTCTGCCACAAGTGCGGTGACCCCACTCACTTCAGCGCAAGCTGCAAGGTACAGAAATGTGCCTTGTGTGGTGGGGTGGGTCATCTCGCCACCTCGTGTAAAGACATTCGCTGTCACCTGTGTGGTGACCTAGGTCACCCTCTCAGTCGCTGCCCTCGCTCCTTCTCCAATGCCGCCGCGGGCCCAGCGGGGGGTCTCCGTCAGGGAGAAACCTCTGGCGGTGCCCCGGCTGCTGTGGCAAGTGGTGGCGGAGGGGAGGTGGCTGTGGGACCAGTGAGGAAAGGTATTGCCAAGGTAAGGGGCCCCGCGTACCAGCGGCGGCAGGCAAAGCGCCATGAGGGCGGGGGGCAGGTGGTGTCCCGGGCAACCGGGTCGATGCCTGCTCCTCCCTCCAGGCCCGTGGCAATAACCTCTGAGGTCCTGGGGGAGCGTGCGGTGAGAGAGGAGATCAGGAGGATGGAGAGAGAGGAGAAAGCGGCTGACTCGGATGGGTCCTCACAATATGAAAGTGAGGAGGATGTCCAAGAGCAGCCTACAGCACCGGGTGGCAGGCCCAAACGTGCCAAACGCAGTAAGAAGGGGAGGAAGAAGACTAACAAGCCTTCAGAGCCTCCCCCACCCCCGACCATCAGGGTGCGTTCGGAAGGGCCCGCTGACCCCCCTCTGATTACTCTCTCTAACCGGTTCAGCGTCCTCGGAGGCTCAGATGATGAGCCACAAGACGGGGATGCTGGGCCGGGGGTTCCACCAGAGAGTCCTTCAGGGGATGGTGGAGTCCGTCCCTCAGGGGGCACTGTTCCTCCTGAGGGGGGGACAGACCTGGAACCCGGGGGCGGTGATAAGACGGGGAAGAGGCTGGCCGTCCAACTCGATCACCCATGATGGCGGAACTCGCCCCGTTGACGCTGGCGTCTATTAATGTCGCCAGCATAAAGTCAGATGCGGCTCGCTTCACGGCCTACGATTTTTTTCTCCCGGATTGAGGCAGAAATTTTATTCTTGCAGGAGACCAGAATAACTGACATGGGGGCCATCCATAAAGCACGGAGGGAGTGGAGGTGCGGGCCCTCATACTGGTCTCTTGCGGCCGAGCCGTATAGCGGGGTGGCGGTCCTTTTTAAGACCGCAGATGTGGAATGCAGACGGGTTACCGAGTTGGAAATGGGGAGGTGCCTGATCCTTGATGTCTTCATGAGGGGACAAGAGCTTCGGCTCATTAACATCTACGGCCCACAGTCAAAGTGGGACCGCAAGTGTCTCTTCCTGAGGATCAAGCCCTTTCTTTTTACGAGCCGACAGGTGGTCTTCGGTGGGGACTTCAACACCATTACGAGGTCCCGTGACCGGGGGGGGTCCCGGAGACCGCCTGGCTTATGATAGTGTCGCGTTGAATAGCATAGCCAGTGAAGCTCGCCTGGTGGATGTCCACATACGGCACACCCCAGGTCACGGGGGTTTCACCTATCATAGGGGTAGCAGCAGGTCTAGAATAGACAGGTTTTTTTTAAAGGAGGACGCCATCTTTTCCGCTGTGTCCGCCGTTGAGGTGGAGTTCTCCGACCACTGTCTAATTTTCTTTTCTCTGAATGTTGCAGAGACTCCTCGGATGGGAAGAGGGCTGTGGAAGCTCAATTCGTCCCTGCTGGAAGAAGCGGAGGTGAGACAATCCTTCGAGGACTTTCTTCAGAGCCAGGTACCGCTGTTGGATCTCTGTAGTAGTAAGTCAGAGTGGTGGGAGATCTTCAAAAAGCGGGTGGCAGGTTTCTTCCGCCAGCTCTCGAGCCTCAGGTGCTTGAACAGGCATCGCTTGTACCAGGCCCTGGGGAGGAAACTCGAGCAGCTTGTCTGACTGGAGGTGACCGCGAGGAAATCTCCAGGGTGAAATCTTTACTCAAGAGGTGTCAGTATGATAGGCACACATCTTTGGTTTTTGAGAGGGATTTCGGGAAGTACCGCTCGCCCGACCCTTACAGAAACTGCAAGATGTCAGTGAATTGTAAGATGGTGACAGGACTGATTGACAGTACAGGGTCCCTGAACAGATCCAAATCAGGGATCTTAGAGGTGGTCAGATCCTTTTACTCACACCTCTTGGAAAAGAAGGATCTGGATCGGGACAGGATGTCGGCTTTCCTGGCTGAAGCCGTCCCTGAGCCAGGGGGTGATCCCGCTCTTGATGTTTTGGCAGAAGAAATTAGGGAAGAGGAAGTTAGACTGGCCATTGATGGGCTTCGGCCCAAGAAATCGCCAGGTCCGGATGGCTTAACATCCGAGTTTTACAAGACTTTTAGGGACTCCTTGGTCCCCCTCTTGACAGGGGTATTTAATGAGTGTCTTTCCTCGGGCACTCTTCCCGAGTCAATGAGGAAGTCAGCCCTCATTATCCTGTCAAAGGGTAAGGATCCGTCCCGTATCGAGAATTGGCGTCCCATAGCGCTTCTCGATACGGACCGGAAGGTTCTGGCCAAGGTGCTGTTTAATCGGCTGGTGAAATTTGCACCCCGGCTCCTTTCGGGGGCCCAGCACTGCTCTGTTCCAGGCCGCAGTACTTTTAGTGCTGTACTCGGTGTCCGAGAGGCAGTGGAGCAGGGTAGGGCAGGCCACTGGAAGGGGTATTTGCTGTCCTTAGACCAGGCGAAGGCCTTTGACCGGGTCAACCACGAATACCTCTGGTCCGTCCTTTTGAGGTACGGTCTGCCCGGGAGGTTTGTAAATTGGTTAGAGACCTTATACCAAGGGGCTGAGACTTTTCCGCTGGTGAACGGTTGGTCAGGTCACCCTTTTGAGGTGGGTTCTGGGGTCCGTCAGGGCTGTCCGCTGAGCCCGCTTTTATACGTGTTCGCGATCGATCCCTTCCTGAGGAGAGTCGATCGTGGACCGTCGGCAGGAGTCGGGATGGACCAGGCGGGCTCTGGGTCCTCTCTGAGGGTGGTGGCGTACGCCGACGATGTTTCCCTTTTTGTATCCTAGAGAGCGGAGGCGGACTGGGTTTAGTCGGAGGTGGTACGCTACTCGGAGGCATCCGGATCCATGATCAACCGGGACAAGTGTGAAAGTCTCTGGCTGGGAGGGGGAGATCCTAGTTTTGGTCTCCCAGACACCCTCCCAGAGCCTCAGGCCACCGCCAAAATTTTAGGCATCAGTTTTGGCCCCGGGGACTACCCCCAGCAAAATTGGGAGGGCAGACTGAAGATCGCCGCCCAAAAGGTGGACCAGTGGAAGGGTTGGACTTTAACCCTGAGGGAAAGGGTTGCTCTGGCCAAAGGCTATTTGCTACCTTTGTTAATCTATCTGGGCAGCGTGTGCATCTTGCCAGAGCCCCTCTGCACACGAGTCTACAGCCTGTTCTTCCAACTGTTATGGGGGAACAGGCTCAACCTAATTAAGAGGGAGGTCACATACCGCACAAGGAGACTAGGCGGGTTGGGTATGGTCAACCCAGTGGTGTTCCTGGTAAACACCTTTGTCAAGATTAATATTACAAACCTCTGGCAGGAGAGGGCTCCTCCGTGGGTAGTCTCCTGTCGGGGTTGGCTTCGGCCTTTCTTCCAGGAATGGGAGACAGGAGGGCGAGTGAAGGACCTGCGTACACCTCATGGGCATCTCCCGGCTTACGCTACCCCGGTTCTGAAGGTGATCCGCCGGTGGGGTCTGGGAATGTGGGAGATCAGGACCATGTCGAGGCAATGCCTTGACAGAAGGGTCCTGATGACCCATTTCCAGAAGCCCCTGGCCCTTAGGGATTGCCCAGGCCGGGATCTGGAGGTCGGGCTGGGGTTGTTAAATTCCAAACGGATCCCCATGAAGTTTTGGGACTTGGCCTGGCGCTGCTTTCACGGGAGACTGTATGTAAGGGACAACCTGAAGTACAGGAACTCTGATGATCGGGGTTGCCCCCGGGAGGAGTGTGGCGACGTGCTGGAAAGCATGGAGCACTTCCTGCTTCATTGTCCCTTTAATACAGAGGTCTACAACAGGGTGGGTGCCTCCATACGCTGGCCGCGGCTGGCGTCCCTCTCCTATGCAGAGTGGGCCTATGGGGCATTCAGAACCCTGGGTGGCCGGGACCCGTGCACTTTATTCCTAGTTAGTGTAGTGGTTAGGTTCTACACTTGGAATGCACGGTGTTTAGTTTCGACGCAGCAGAAATCCCTCCCAAGGGACGAGGTTGTAGGCAACATCTTGGGTGACCTGGTGAAGGTCCGTTCTCTGGAGTTTGAGAGGTTGGGTACGAGGAAGGCCTCTCAACTTTGGAGAGGTCTTTCCTTTTAAGGTCGTACTCTAGGGAGAGCTAGGCCCGTGTGAATGAAGTAGGGACAGCATAAGTTTCACCTGGGTGTGTAAGGGACAGGAGTAGGGGCAGGTAGGGACAGGGAGGGACAGGCACGGAGGGACAGGCACTGAGGGACAGATAGAGAGTTAGTTTATGTTAAGTTAGGTAGCATAGGGGCAGAGAGGGACAGGTAGGGACAGTTTCTTCAGGGACAGAAGCAGGGACAGTCTTTAGTTTCTTTGAGGGACAGGGTGAGTCTGTTAGTTAGGGATGGGGCCTCGAGAACTCCCTTCCTGGTGGTGGGCTATTGCATGCCACTGTAGAATTTTTGTTTTGGATACATAGAATTAATGGATATTGGGTTTGCAGGCACTGAACTTGGGCCTGCAAAAAAAAAGATAGAAATGTGATGTGTAGGAAATACGGTAAAAAGTATGGTTTTCTTGTAAAGTGATATATGTGTAAATGTTTAATATGTGTTTTTTTTTTATAAGGTCTGTCATGCGGATGCACATGTTTTTTAGTTAGAGTGCATGGGGGGGTATAGTGAGTTTGGGAGGGGGGTGTATGGGGGGTGGTGGATGGGGATGGATGAAAGAGAAAGAAGAAAGGACGCCAAAGAGGACGCCAAAAGGAAGGGAAAAAGAAATCGAAGGGAAGAGGACAAGACTCTGGAAAATAAAAAGACCACAGTTAAAGGTGTTTTGGGAGAGGAAGCCATAAACTTTTGGCTATGAGTGTGGTTAAGGCCACGAACTTGTGGACCTGTGGTGTTGGTGTGGGGAGGTTAAACGGACGTGTTGCCTTATAAAATAAAAAAAAAAAATAAAAAAAAAAAATGTAAAAAAAAAAGAAAAATTTTTTTTTTTTAGGGGTGTTAAGTAGGTGACGGTTTTAAGCCAAGGAGAGGCTGTATTGTGTTAAGGCAGAGGGGCTAGATTTTCTTTTCCAGTTTTGTATATAGTATGAATGAAAGGGCGAAAGGGTATGTGTGGGGGTGAATGAATGTTGAATGATAGGGGGTTTTCTTTGTTTTCTCTTCTGTTAAATGATGGTAAAGAAAGGTTTAAGGAAAGTGCTGGGGGTCCCTCGAGCTGCAAAGCTTGGGGACTGGACTGGAGAAAAATTGCGGTTTTTGCACATGGTTTTTGTATGTTAATGTTGGTTAGAGTTTGTATTTTTGTTGTTGTATGTTTTACTTTCTGGAATGTTATGTTTGTCCTTTTTGATATGGTTAAAAAAAATAAAATAGAGTTCCAGCTCCTCCCAGACAGGAAGTGGAGAGGGCGGAGCGCTGCTGCTGGTGGGATCGCTGCTGAGTTCTCCTGGGAAGGGAGGTTTTTCCATCTGGACTGTTTCACCTGCCCCCTTCCCAGGCAAGGAGAGACCTCCCTGGGACTGAGCGTCGGGGCTGTGCCCCTGGCTCCCCCCCCGGCAAGCCTGCTGGGGGTGGGGGACCCTGTTACCACCTGGACACTATACCACCTAGCCAGTCCCAGGGATGGGGAAAAATCGGAGAAGCCAGGAGGGCCGCAAGGCTCCAGGGACCGAGACCCTCAAGGGGGTTGCCGTGGCGGGCCCCCCCCCCCGGAGGCATGGCCTCCAGTAGCAGAGGTGCGGCAGGAGCCCCCCCTACCATCTGGGGCTCCAAAGCTGCGGGAGAGCTGGCCTCAGTCTATGCCTCCCGCATCCATGCCCACCTCTGTGAATATGAGGAGGCAGGAAAAGATCTAGGGAAACTCCGGGGGGAGCTGCAGGGAGCCCGGGCTATCGCCAAACAATGGCTCCCTGCAGAGCAAAGAACTGGAGTGGCCGCCATGGTGAGGAACCTGGTGAGAGAGGTCAAGGCCCTGGAGGAGAGGAGAGCGGCCATCCTGGACGGCAGCGGTCCCTTCCGGGAAAAGCTCACTAATGATGACCGGTTTAGGGCCCAAACCGGTGGGCCTCCTGGGGGGGGTCAGGAGACTCTGCCCAGGTGGGGGAGGAGGAGGAAGATGGCGGGTCATCGGCGCCAGCCCCACCTGAAGACCTGGTGTGCAGCAATGGATCCCAGGTAACATATAGCGGGATTGCCCCTGAGCAAGTGGCTCCCCCACTGGACTCCAGTTACTCGGAGGAAAGTGGGTGCGAGGGGGAGGACGGTGGTGGTAATAACAGTGAGGGGGGCTGCCTCGTCCTGCAGCAAGTGAGGCAGATCGAGTCCCCAGAGCGGTTTGGCACGCTGCTGTTTGGGGACGAGGTCTGCCCAGAGGACGGGGCAACCGGGAAGAGGAGAAAAAAAAACAAAAAAAAAACTACAGCTAAACCGGCTGAAAAGCTGGTTTTTGCTCCTCTTTCCGGGGCCTCCCTGTCCCGCAGTATGGAACCCGCTGCCCACCCCGGCTCGGGCCCTGTGGTGGGTCCGCAGCAAGGGAGCGGGCAGAGTGATGTGTGCCTGGACTCAGCTGTCATGTCTAGTGGTGGCAGTGGGAGTTCAGGCAGCGACATGGAGGTTGTCGGTGCTGGTGCCAGTGGTGTAAAAGCCGCTGGCGGTATATGCAGTAGTGATGTCCGGGCTCAGTCCCTGGTGGCAGGGGGGGCTGGCCCGGCGTCAGGTACAGCCAGGGCCGCACCTCCGGCGGCGAGTGCTGGGGCTTCTGGGCCCCCCACGTACAGATCCGTTAAGTCTGGATCGCTTATGGGGGTCCAGAGGCCTAAAAAGGGAGAACAAGTAAAATCCCAGCTCAGGCGGTGTAAGGTGCTGGTGTCTCCCCTATTGGTGCCCGTGGTTAGAGCGGGGTCCCCGGCACGTCGCCCCAAAAAGGGGTCCGTGCAGGGGGCGCCGCCGCCACTGGGTGACATGGGGGAGTGGCCGGCCTTACCCGCCTTGAGCGGTGGGCGGCGGTGGTCCGTGAGGGGGGCGTGGCCTCCCCGAGTGTTGCCCGGCCTGCAGAGGCTGCGGCATGCGGGGGGGCGTGGCCTCCTCGGCCATAGTCCCGCCCGCTAAGCCCGCGTCACCCGGGGGCGTGGCCTCGCAAGGGGCCGCTGCTCTGCCTGTGGTGGCTGTGGCTGGCGGGGGGGCGTGGCCTCGGCAGTCGCGGCTCCGCCCGCTGCGCTGACGTCACCCGGGGGCGTGGCCTCGCAAGAGGTCGCTGCCCAACTGTCATGTTGGACACTGTTCACACCAGGGTGTCCGGCAGACAGCGGTAATACCCTGTTGGGTATTCTGTTCCAGTCGGGATAGGGTTAACCAGGTTGTCATGCTGGCTGAGGGCTGGGTCACGCCCTAGGTCTTTAAATAGTTCATCCTGACTATGGGCGTCGCCGACTATAGCTTTAGCCTAGTGCTAGCAATACCGGTCAGCAGTGGTGGTGTTGGAGCGTCTGATATCTGGTGCAGTATATCCCTCAGTGGTTCTTTCTCCAATCTGTTATATATATATATTTGTTTGCCCTTGCACATTATTGTATTCCCTTGTGTATTTACTGTGTGGTGTTTTCTTTTACCCCTGTCCATACGTATTTGTGGGGTCTGGTGTCTGGTCCCCTCACTGGGTGGAGGGAGGTGGGTTCAGCTTAGGGCTGGACAGGAGACAGGGACAGGGTGGAGGCTCAGGCAGGCACACCTTCAGTGTAAACCCTGGGTAGAGGGACAGACAGGGTTCCCCTAGTCTGAGGGACATCACAGGGGTCCCGGGGTTTTTGCCTAAAGTAACCTAGGCATTCCATGACACCAACCTGGTGGGGCCGCAGCCAGCGGGGGGGGCGTGGCCTCGGCGGTCCCGCGGCCCTCTGTCCCACCCACCCTTCCCAGCAGCGTGCAGCAGACCCCCAATGCTGGTGGGGAGTTGTCGGGGTCCCCGGCCCACCTACCGTCATCTGGGGGTGCGGGGGCTCCGGCGCTTCCTGTGGTACCAGCGGCGGGGGTGGAGCGAGGAGGAGCAGGGCAGGGAGTGGTGCCAGAGGCCGTCCCTGCCCTGGATAATGATGATGACAAGAGAGGAAAAGGAAAAAAAAAAGAGCCAGGTTCAGGAGCTGCTGTTGCTCCCAGGCCCAGCCAGGAACACACTCTGAGCCTCCAATACATGGAGGCTCTTAAAGGGGCAGCAGCACTCCTGGCCAGCAAGGACACCGGCCCAGGTCCAGCGCAGAGAGGGCCCCCAGCAGGTGGGGAGGTGAACTACGGCAAAAGTAAAAATGTTGTAAGAAATGGTAATGTAAATAATAGTGTAAAGAGTAATGCAAATAGTGGTGACACGGATGTAAGTTTGAGTGAGAGTGAGTATGAGAGTGATATTTTTGAGGAGTTGTTTGCAGACGTGAGTGGAGATGTGAGTGACATGGATGAGGGAGTGAGTGAGAGTGTGAATGGGTCTGAAAGGGCTAGGGTGAATGCTGGAGTGAATGTTGGAGTGAGAGCCAGGGTGAATGTCAATAATAAAGGAGCAAATGGGAGAGTGAATGGGAGAGCGACTGGAAGAGTGAATGAGGGTTCAGGCACGAGTGGTGGTAGTGGTGGGAGGGCTGGCCCGTCTGCCCCCCCAGCCGTGAGGCCCCAACGGGGTCGGGGTAGTCCTCAGGGTGGTTCCAGGGTGGTCTCCTCGCCTTTGGGCTCCGGGGACGGCGTTTTGCACCGCCGTTTCCTGGAGGCCCTCAAAAGAGGGGAACGATCGATAATCGTAGAGGGGAGGTCGGTGGACCTGTCTTTCTGGATAGAGAGACATGGCCTGGCCGCCTTCCAAGATCAAAGGGAGGGAGGGACTGTTTGGTCTCTCCCCACAGCCGGGCAGGGGCCGCCGAGAAGGAATGTGGTCCGTCTTAGGTGGGGGGGCAATGATGCTTGCCCGCCTAGGAGCAGGGTGGTTGAGCTCCTCCTTAAGATGGGCTTCGGGGCAAACGACATCTTCGCCCTGATACATCCTTCGGCGTCCCGCTTCTTTGATGTCAGCTTCGTGCGGCCAGAGGGGCTTGAGCTCTTCTGGTCGAACTACGAGCTGGTGCGGGAAGAGCCCGGATGGCGAGACTTCTTAGCGCAAGCGGTGTCTCGCCAAAATTCCGTCAAGCGAGTGACCGTGGTTACGTGTAACGAGTCCCTCGCAGGCGTGGACATTATGACGTGGCTTTCCCGTTATGGTGAAGTCACTGAGGTCCCCAAAAAAAATCGGGACGAGTTCGGCATTTGGTCGGGGGGCTGGACCTTCATGGTTAAGTTGAAGGTTTCCGGCGGCACGGTCACCCACATCCCTTCCTCGGCGTTCCTGGGAAGGGACAGGATCCTGGTCTTCTACCAGGGGCAGCCGAAGGTCTGCCACAAGTGCGGCGACCCCACTCACTTCAGCGCAAGCTGCAAGGTACAGAAATGTGCCTTGTGTGGTGGGGTGGGTCATCTCGCCGCCTCGTGTAAAGACATTCGCTGTCACCTGTGTGGTGACCTAGGTCACCCTCTCAGTCGCTGCCCTCGCTCCTTCTCCAATGCCGCCGCGGGCCCAGCGGGGGGTCTCCGTGAGGGAAAAACCTCTGGCGGTGCCCCGACTGCTGTGGCAAGTGGTGGCAGAGGGGAGGTGGCTGTGGGACCAGTGAGGAAGGGCAATGCTGCCAAAAGGGGCCCCGCATATGAGCGGAGGCAGTTAAAACGCCAGGGGGACAAAGGGCGGGTGGAGACTCGGGCAGCCGGGTCGATGCCTGCTCCTCCCTCCAGGCCTGCGGCAAAAGCCTCTGAGGTCCTGAGGGAGAGTGAGGTGAGAGAGATCAGGAGGATGGAGAGGGAGGATAAAGCGGCTGACTCGGATGGGTCCTCTCAATATGAAAGTGTTGATGAGGTGGTCCAAGAGCAGCCTACAACATCAGGTGGCAGGGGCAAGCGTGCCAACCGTAAATCGGGGGGGAAGAAGGCTGGCAAGCCCTCAAAATCGCCCCCGCCCCCGACCGTCAGGGTGCGCACGGAAGGGCCCGCTGACCCCCCTCTGATTGTTCTCTCTACCCGGTTCAGCGTCCTCGGTGGCTCAGATGATGGGCCACAAGATGGGGATGCTGGGCCGGGGGCGCCACCGGAGGGTCCTTCATGGGATGGTGGAGTCCGTCCCTCGGGGGGCACTGCTCCTCCTGAGGGGGGGACAGACCCGAAGTCCGGAGGCGAGGACACTGGGGGAGGGGAGATGGATACATCTGGGGCATCATTAAAGAGAAAGGTGTCTGACCTCTCCCCAGGTGGAGGTGATAACGGGGTGGGTAAAAAATTGGCCATCCAACTCGATCACCCATGATGGCTGAACTCGCCCCGTTGACGCTGGCGTCTATTAATGTCGCCAGCATAAAGTCTGATGCGGCTCGCTTCACGGCCTACGATTTTTTCTCCCGGATTGAGGCAGAAATTTTATTCTTGCAGGAGACCAGAATAACTGACATGGGGGCCATCCATAAAGCACGGAGGGAGTGGAGGTGCGGGCCCTCATACTGGTCTCTTGCGGCCGAGCCGTATAGCGGGGTGGCGGTCCTTTTTAAGACCGCAGATGTGGAATGCAGACGGGTTACCGAGTTGGAAATGGGGAGGTGCCTGATCCTTGATGTCTTCATGAGGGGACAAGAGCTTCGGCTCATTAACATCTACGGCCCACAGTCAAAGTGGGACCGCAAGTGTCTCTTCCTGAGGATCAAGCCCTTTCCTTTTACGAGCCGACAGGTGGTCTTCGGTGGGGACTTCAACACCATTACGAGGTCCCGTGACCGGGGGGGTCCCGGAGATCGCCTGGCTTATGATAGCGTCGCGTTGAATAGCATAGCCAGTGAAGCTCGCCTGGTGGATGTCCACATCCGGCACACCCCAGGTCACGGGGGTTTCACCTATCATAGGGGTAGCAGCAGGTCTAGAATAGACAGGTTTTTTTTAAAGGAGGACGCCATCTTTTCCGCTGTGTCCGCCGTTGAGGTGGAGTTCTCCGACTACTGTCTAATTTTCTTTTCTCTGAATGTTGCAGAGACTCCTCGGATGGGAAGAGGGCTGTGGAAGCTCAATTCATCCCTGCTGGAAGAAGCGGAGGTGAGACAATCCTTCGAGGACTTTCTTCAGAGCCAGGTACCGCTGTTGGATCTCTGTAGTAGTAAGTCAGAGTGGTGGGAGATCTTCAAAAAGCGGGTGGCAGGTTTCTTCCGCCAGCTCTCGAGCCTCAGGTGCTTGAACAGGCATCGCTTGTACCAGGCCCTGGGGAGGAAACTCGAGCAGCTTGTCTCGACTGGAGGTGACCGCGAGGAAATCTCCAGGGTGAAATCTTTGCTCAAGAGGTGTCAGTATGATAAGCACACATCTTTGGTTTTTGAGAGGGATTTCGGGAAGTACCGCTCGCCCGACCCTTACAGAAACTGCAAGATGTCAGTGAATTGTAAGATGGTGACAGGACTGATTGACAGTACAGGGTCCCTGAACAGATCCAAATCAGGGATCTTGGAGGTGGTCAGATCCTTTTACTCACACCTCTTGGAAAAGAAGGATCTGGATCGGGACAGGATGTCGGCTTTCCTGGCTGAAGCCGTCCCTGAGCCAGGGGGTGATCCCTCTCTTGATGTTTTGGCAGAAGAAATCAGGGAAGAGGAAGTTAGACTGGCCATTGATGGGCTTCGGCCCAAGAAATCGCCAGGTCCGGATGGCTTAACATCCGAGTTTTACAAGACTTTTAGGGACTCCTTGGTCCCCCTCTTGACAGGGGTATTTAATGAGTGTCTTTCCTCGGGCACTCTTCCCGAGTCAATGAGGAAGTCAGCCCTCATTATCCTGTCAAAGGGTAAGGATCCGTCCCGTATCGAGAATTGGCGTCCCATAGCGCTTCTCGATACGGACCGGAAGGTTCTGGCCAAGGTGCTGTTTAATCGGCTGGTGAAATTTGCACCCCGGCTCCTTTCGGGGGCCCAGCACTGCTCTGTTCCAGGCCGCAGTACTTTTAGTGCTGTACTCGGTGTCCGAGAGGCAGTGGAGCAGGGTAGGGCAGGCCACTGGAAGGGGTATTTGCTGTCCTTAGACCAGGCGAAGGCCTTTGATCGGGTCAACCACGAGTACCTCTGGTCCGTCCTTTTGAGGTATGGTCTGCCCGGGAGGTTTGTAAATTGGTTAGAGACCTTATACCAAGGGGCTGAGACTTTTCCGCTTGTGAACGGTTGGTCAGGTCAACCTTTTGAGGTGGGTTCTGGGGTCCCTCAGGGCTGTCCGCTGAGCCCGCTTTTATACGTGTTCGCGATCGATCCCTTCCTGAGGAGGGTCGATCGTGGACCGTTGGCGGGAGTCGGGATGGACCAGGCGGGCTCTGGGTCCTCTCTGAGGGTGGTGGCGTACGCCGACGATGTTTCCCTTTTTGTATCCTCGAGAGGGGAGGCGGACTGGGTTATGTCGGAGGTGGTGCGCTACTCGGAGGCATCCGGATCCATGATCAACCGGGACAAGTGTGAAAGTCTCTGGCTGGGAGGGGGAGATCCTAGTTTTGGTCTCCCAGACACCCTCCCAGAGCCTCAGGCCACCGCCAAAATTTTAGGCATCAGTTTTGGCCCCGGGGACTACCCCCAGCAAAATTGGGAGGGCAGACTGAAGATCGCCGCCCAAAAGGTGGACCAGTGGAAGGGTTGGACTTTAACCCTGAGGGAAAGGGTTGCCCTGGCCAAAGGCTATTTGCTGCCTTTGTTAATCTATCTGGGCAGCGTGTGCATCTTGCCAGAGCCCCTCTGGACACGGGTCTACAGCCTGTTCTTCCAACTGTTATGGGGGAACAGGCTCAACCTAATTAAGAGGGAGGTCACATACCGCACGAGGAGACTAGGCGGGTTGGGTATGGTCAACCCAGTGGTGTTCCTAGTGAACACCTTTGTTAAGATTAATGTAGCAAACCTCTGGCAAGAGAGGGCTCCTCCGTGGGTAGTCTCCTGTCGGGGTTGGCTTTGGCCCTTCTTCCAGGAATGGGAGACAGGAGGGCGAGTGAAGGACCTGCGTACACCTCATGGGCATCTCCCGGCTTACGCTACCCCGGTTCTGAAGGTGATCCGCCGGTGGGGTCTGGGAATGTGGGAGATCAGGACCATGTCGAGGCAATGCCTTGACAGAAGGGTCCTGATGACCCATTTCCAGAAGCCCCTGGCCCTTAGGGATTGCCCAGGCCGGGATCTGGAGGTCGGGCTGGGGTTGTTAAATTCCAAACGGATCCCCATGAAGTTTTGGGACTTGGCCTGGCGCTGCTTTCACGGGAGACTGTATGTAAGGGACAACCTGAAGTACAGGAACTCTGATGATCGGGGTTGCCCCCGGGAGGAGTGTGGCGACGTGCTGGAAAGCATGGAGCACTTCCTGCTTCATTGTCCCTTTAATACAGAGGTCTACAACAGGGTGGGTGCTTCCATACGCTGGCCGCGGCTGGCGTCCCTCTCCTATGCAGAGTGGGCCTATGGGGCATTCAGAACCCTGGGTGGCCGGGACCCGTGCACTTTATTCCTAGTTAGTGTAGTGGTTAGGTTCTACACTTGGAATGCACGGTGTTTAGTTTCGACGCAGCAGAAATCCCTCCCAAGGGACGAGGTTGTAGGCAACATCTTGGGTGACCTGGTGAAGGTCCATTCTCTGGAGTTTGAGAGGTTGGGTACGAGGAAGGCCTCTCAACTTTGGAGAGGTCTTTCCTTTTAAGGTCGTACTCTAGGGAGAGCTAGGCCCGTGTGAATGAAGTAGGGACAGCATAAGTTTCACCTGGGTGTGTAAGGGACAGGAGTAGGGGCAGGTAGGGACAGGGAGGGACAGGCACTGAGGGACAGATAGAGAGTTAGTTTATGTTAAGTTAGGTAGCATAGGGGCAGAGAGGGACAGGTAGGGACAGTTTCTTTAGGGACAGAAGTAGGGACAGGTAGGGACAGTTTCTTTAGGGACAGAAGTAGGGACAGTCTTTAGTTTCTTTGAGGGACAGGGTGAGTGTGTTAGTTAGGGATGGGGCCTCGAGAACTCCCTTCCTGGTGGTGGGCTATTGCATGCCACTGTAGAATTTTTGTTTTGGATACATAGAATTAATGGATATTGGGTTTGCAGGCACTGAACTTGGGCCTGCAAAAAAAGATAGAAATGTGATGTGTAGGAAATATGGTAAAAAGTATGGTTTTCTTGTAAAGTGATATATGTGTAAATGTTTTATATGTGGTTTTTTTTATAAGGTCTGTCATGCGGATGCACATGTTTTTTAGTTAGAGTGCATGGGGGGTATAGTGAGTTTGGGAGGGGGGTGTATGGGGGGTGGTGGATGGGGATGGATGAAAGAGAAAGAAGAAAGGACGCCAAAGAGGACGCCAAAGGGAAGGGAAAAAGAAATCGAAGGGAAGAGGACAAGACTCTGGAAAATAAAAAGACCACAGTTAAAGGTGTTTTGGGAGAGGAAGCCATAAACTTTTGGCTATGAGTGTGGTTAAGGCCACGAACTTGTGGACCTGTGGTGTTGGTGGGGGGAGGTTAAACGGACGTGTTGCCTTATAAAATAAAAAAAAAATAAAAATTTTAAAAAAAAATTAATAAAAAAAAATTAATTAAAAAAAAAAAAAAAAATTTTTTTTTTAGGGGTGTTAAGTAGGTGACGGTTTTAAGCCAAGGTGAGGCTATATTGTGTTAAGGCAGAGGGGCTAGAATTTCTTTTCCAGTTTTGTATATAGTATGAATGAAAGGGCAAA